>NC_034189.2:45555175-45557675 GCF_002021735.2 Oncorhynchus kisutch | reverse complement strand
AAGAGACATTTATTGAAATTGAGTGAGACGGAGTAGGACAAGGAGTGTGTGTGTATGTGTGTCTATGTGTGTCTGTGTGTACTCACCTGCTCAAACATGAAGGCAAATTCCACCCCCTCCTTAGGCATGCTCTCCATGTCGAGGAAACAGTAAAGTTTAAAATAGAGTCTCCACTGTCCTTCCTCCTCCTCCTCCTCAGTCCCTGACAGCCTGGAATACACACAGATAGGGTTAGCAACACACACACACACACTCACACACACACACACACGTTACGTACCTCTCAAACTTGGCGAGGACGTCAGCCACTATGACCCTGCTCTCCAGAGCTCGGTCCGTCACCTTGTTGTGCTCAAACAGAGAGAACAGATTCCTACTGTCCTCCATGGCCAGGCCGCGGATCAACTTCTCCACCACCTACACACACACACACACACACACACACACACACACACACACACACACACACACACACACACACACACACACACACACACACACACACACACACACACACACACACACACACACACACACACACAAAGGAGAGATGTTACAGAGACGTGTGAGTGTGTATGTGTATACACTGAATATACCAAACATTATGAACACCTTCCTAATATTGAGTTGCTCTCAGAACAGCCTCAATTTGTCGGGGCATGAACTCTACAAGGTGTCAAAAGTGTTCCACAGGGATGATGGCCCATGTTGACTCTAATGCTTCCCACAGTGGTGTCAAGTTGACTGGATGTCCTTTGGGTGGTGGACCATTCTCGATACACATAAAAAAAACTGTTGAGTGTGAAAAACACAGCAGCGTTGCAGTTCTTGACACAAACCGGTGCGCCTGCCACCTACTACCATACCCCGTTCAAAGGCACTTAAATATTTTGGCATGCCCCTTCACTCTCTGAATGGCACACATACAAAATCCATGTCTCAATTGTCTTAAGGCTTAAAAATCCTTATTTAACCTGTCTCCTTCCCTTCATCTACACTGATTGAAGTGGATTTAACAAGTGACATCAATAAGGGATCATAACTTTCACCTGGTCAGTCTATGTCATGCAAAGAGAAGGTGTCCTTAATGTTTTGTACAGTCAGTGTATGTCTGGCAGTATATGTGTGTGTGTGTGTGTGTACCTCTCCAGCGGTGGTGTGTGAATTGATGGAGATCTTGCAGGAGCCTCCTCCATGGCAGTAGACTGTAGTTGTCATCTCCTGCCTCACCAGTAGGGCCACAATCTCCTCCTGAGACGGAATAAAGTCCCTGGTCTTGGTCTTCTTCAGAGACTCATTGATAAAAGCAGAATAACGCTCAATCTCTGTGTTGGGGAAATGCTCTCGCACCCTGGGAGAACACACACAGAGACAGTCATGATACACACACACATAATATACACACACACACACTAATAAAACATCTCTATACCTGTGATGGGTTCTGACTTCTAAACTTGAAGTCTATGAAATATCCTTGTTCATGGTAGTGAAGGAGAAGAAGGAGAGAGGGGAAGGCAGAACGTTTACGTTCTGTCAGAACATGTTATTGTTATTGTTTGACAGCTGTTTAACCCATTAGGTGAATAAACTTGGTTTGAGCTTTTCCAAGTTGTCTGTTAGTTTTTACTTGGTTTATTTAAAACCTAACACCTGGGACATGCACTCACCTCTTGGGAATACACACACACACACACACACACACACACACACACACACACACACACACACACACACACACACACACACACACACACACACACACACACACACACACACACACACACACACACACACACACACACACATACAGTGCCTTGCGAAAGTATTCGGCCCCCTTGAACTTTGCGACCTTTTGCCACATTTCAGGCTTCAAACATAAAGATATAAAACTGTATTTTTTTGTGAAGAATCAACAACAAGTGGGACACAATCATGAAGTGGAACGACATTTATTGGATATTTCAAACTTTTTTAACAAATCAAAAACTGAAAAATTGGGCGTGCAAAATTATTCAGCCCCTTTACTTTCAGTGCTGCAAACTCTCTCCAGAAGTTCAGTGAGGATCCCTGAATGATCCAATGTTGACCTAAATGACTAATGATGATAAATACAATCCACCTGTGTGTAATCAAGTCTCCGTATAAATGCACCTGCACTGTGATAGTCTCAGAGGTCCGTTAAAAGCACAGAGAGCATCATGAAGAACAAGGAACACACCAGGCAGGTCCGAGATACTGTTGTGAAGAAGTTTAAAGCCGGATTTGGATACAAAAAGATTTCCCAAGCTTTAAACATCCCAAGGAGCACTGTGCAAGCGATAATATTGAAATGGAAGGAGTATCAGACCACTGCAAATCTACCAAGACCTGGCCGTCCCTCTAAACTTTCAGCTCATACAAGGAGAAGACTGATCAGAGATGCAGCCAAGAGGCCCATGATCACTCTGGATGAACTGCAGAGATCTACAGCTGAGGTGGGAGACTCTGTCCATAGGAC
>NC_034189.2:45544282-45550075 GCF_002021735.2 Oncorhynchus kisutch | reverse complement strand
CACACACACACATACTGACACACACACAACACACACTGACACACACACTGACACACACACGCACACACAGACACACAGAGACAACAGAGACCAGCACACACAGACACACACTGACACACACTTTACACACACACCACACACACACACATCATACCACACACACACACACAACACACACACACACACAACACACTGACACACACACACTGACACACACACACACACACACACACACACACACACACACACACACACACACACACACACACAGAGACACACAGAGACACACACACACACACACACACACTGACACACGCACACACACACACACTAACACACGCATACACACGCACACACACTAACACACATACACACACACATACACATACACACAACACACACTAACACACAGACACACAGAGGACACACACACACACACACACACACACACACACACACTAACACACACACACACACGCACACACACTAACACACATACACACACACACAACACATACACATACACGCACACACACACACACACACGCACACACACTAACACACACGCACACACTGACACACACACCACACACACACACACACACTGACCGGCTGAAGAAGTCTTTGAAGGTTCTGCGGACAGGGAAGCCGGCCCGGCGGATCTTAACTGTTTCTAACATTCCAGAATACCTCAGCTGGTTCAGAACCACTTCCGGGTCAAACACGCTAGGGTTCTACAAGGGTCACAGATCAGAGGTGTTTGGTTACAATAAGTTCTGATATACATTTGTGTCACCCTATGTTCAAGGAGTTTGATGTCTGGTAAAGAGTGTCTTACCACACAAGGTACACTATGTATGCTACCGGGAAAACGTTTCAGAACACCTACTCAAGGGTTTCTCTAAATGTTTACTATTTTCTACATTGTAGAAACAATAGTGAAGACATCAAAACTATAAAATAACACCTATGGAATCATGTAGTAACCAAACAGTGTTAAACAAATAAAAAATATATTTTTTTATACTTCTAAGTAGTCACCCTTTGCCTTGATGACAGCTTTGCACACTCTTGGCATTCTCTCAACCAGCTTCACCTGAAATGCTTTACAACAGTCTTGAAAGAGATCCCACATGTGCTGAGCACTTGTTGGCTACTTTCCTTCACTCTGTGGTCAGACTCATCCCAAACCATCTCAATTCGGTTGAGGTAGGAGTATTGTGGAGGCCAGCAGGTCATCTGATGCAGCACTCAATCACTCTCCTTCTTGGTAAATAGCCCTTACACAGCCTGGAGCTGTGAAGGCACAACTGTTAAGAAGGCACAACTGTTAAATCAAATACATTCCAGGTGACTACCTCATGAAGCTGGTTGAGAGAATGCCAAGAGTGTGTGAAACTGTCATCAAGGCAAAGGGTGGCTATTTCATAGTTTTTATTTTTGTTACTACATGATTCCATATGTGCTATTTCATAGTTTTGATGTCTTCACTATTATTCTACAATGTAGAAAATAGTAAATAAAGAAAAAACCTTTGAATGAGTAGGTGTTGTAAAACTTTTGAACGGTAGTGTATACAAAAGTATGTGGACACACCTTCAAACAAGTGGATTCAGCTATTTCACGCCACACCTGTTGCTGACAGGTGTATAAAATCGAGCACACAGCCATGCAATCTCCATAGACAAACATTACAGTAGAATGACCTTACTGAAGAGTTCAGTGTCATAGGATGCCACCTTTTCAACAAGTCAGTTTGTCAAATTTCTGCCCTGTTAGAGCTGCCCTGGTCAACTGTAAGTGCTGTTGTGATGTGAAATGTCTAGGAGCAACAATGGCTCAGCCGCGAAGTGGTAGGCCACACAAGCTCACAGAACGGGACCGCTGAGTGCTGAAGCGTGTAAAAATCGTCTGTCCTCGATTGCAACACTCACTACCGAGTTCCAAACTTCTCTGGAAGCAACGTCATCGCAATAACTATTCGTCGGGAGCTTCATGAAATGGGTTTCCATGGCCAAGCAGCCACACACGAGCCTAAGATCACCATGCGCAATGCCAAGCATCAGCTGGAGTGGTGTAAAGCTCGCCGCCATTGGTCTCTGAGGCAGTGGAAACGCGTTCTCTGTTGTGATGAATCACGCTTCACACCACCTGGCAGTCCAACGGACAAATCTAGGTTAAGCGGATGCCAGGAGAATGCTACCTGCCCGAATGCATAGTGTCAACTGTAAAGTTTGGTGGCGGAGGAATAATGGACTGGGGCTGATTTTCATGGTTCGTGCTAGGCCCCTTTGTTCCAGTGAAGGGAAATCTTAACGCTCCAGCATGCAATGACATTCTAGACGATTCTGTGCTTCCAACTTTGTTTAGGGAAGGTCCTTTCCTATTTCAGCATGACAATGCCCCCGTGCACAAAGCAAGGTCCATATAGAAATGGTTTGTCGAGATCAGTGTGGAAGAACTTGACCAGCTTGCACAGAGCCCTGACCTCAACTCCATCATGCACATTTGGGATGATTTGGAAAGCTGACTGCGAGCCAGGCCTAATCGCCCAACATCAGTGCCCAACCTCACTAATGATCTTGTGGCTGAATGAAAGGAAGTCCCTGCAGCAATGTTCCAACATCTAGTGGAAAGCCTTCCCAGATGAGTGGAGGCTGTTATAGCAGCAAAGGGGGAAGCAACTCCATATTAAGGCCCATAATTTTGGAATGAGATGTTCGACGAGCAGGTGTCCACATACTTTTGGTCATGTAGTTTATGTAAAGTTGGACTTTTGGGGCTAATATAGATATGTAGTGTGAAAGATATAGATATGTAATAGATATGCGAACCTTCTCGTTGTTGGGTTTGATGCAGCGCACGAAGAAGGGGTTGGACACACTCAGAGTGCCCATGAGGGAATGGAGAGAGTCCTGAGAGAAAGACACAGAGAATCAGTACACACACACACACACAACACACACACACACACACCACACACACACACACACACACACACACACACACACACACACACACACACACACACACACACACACACACACACACACCCTAAACTGTGAGCTGACGGTAGGCTTGCGTCTGGCTGTTCCCATCTTCAGAGTCTCCTCACTGTTCCTGCTGCCCACTCTCTCAAACAGATCATAGATGAAGTCCAGTCGGCTCTCCTTCAGCATGTTGAGGATGTCGTCTCTGAATGTATCTCTGTTCTTCTCCAGAACCCCGGTGACATCATACAGAACCTCTCCAGCATAGTGCCTGATGCCAAACTGATGGTCAGCCAGTCGAGGCTTCACATAGTAAGGGTTGTCTGCAGAGGGAGAAGGAGACAAGTTATATCCCACCATATGAATGAATGTCACATAGTAGCATGTGTATGTGTGTCACAGGAGGCTGGTGAGGGGAGGACGGCTCATAATAATGGTGGAATGGAGTGAATGGATTGGTAGCAAACTATGTGTTTGAGTTGTATACCATTAAGTACACTCTGTTCCAGCCATTACTATGAGCCAATCCTCCCCAATGAAGGTGCCACCAGCCACCTGTGGCGCGTGTGTGTGTGTATCTGGGTGGGGCGGGGGTCGTTTGTGTTGGGTCTGTGTGTGTGTGTATCTGGGTGGGGCGGGGTCGTTTGTGTTGGGTCTGTGTGTGTGTGTCTGGGTGGGGCGGGGTCGTTTGTGTTGGGTCTGTGTGTGTGTGTCTGGGTGGGGCGGGGGTCGTTTGTGTTGGGTCTGTGTGTGTGTGTGTCTGGGTGGGGCGGGGTCGTTTGTGTTGGGTCTGTGTGTGTGTATCTGGGTGGGGCGGGGTCGTTTGTGTTGGGTCTGTGTGTGTGTGTGTCTGGGTGGGACAGGGTCGTTTGTGTTGGGTCTGTGTGTGTGTGTGTGTCTGGGTGGGGCGGGGGTCGTTTGTTTTGGGTCTGTGTGTGTGTGTGTCTGAGTGGGGCGGGGTCGTTTGTGTTGGGTCTGTGTGTGTGTGTGTCTGGGTGGGGCGGGGTCGTTTGTGTTGGGTCTGTGTGTGTGTGTGTCTGGGTGGGGCGGGGTCGTTTGTATTGGGTCTGTGTGTGTGTGTACTGTATGACTCACAGAGTGCCTGCTGTGTAGTTTCTCCAGCAGTGTGAAGTCTGTCCCTTTGGGGAAGCGACTCTCCTCGTTGACCAATGCTAGCATCCCCAGTTTCTGGCAGAGAGACACACACCAAAACGTCAGATTTACGTCATAGTAACATTACATCAACATTAAATCAACTTCACATGAACATTACAGCAGCAACACTGTGTTGGGCTGAATCGTAAATAGGGAATACAGATGTAGGATTGTAATTTGGTCACCCTGTTGCAGGACAACTTTCGAGCAAAAAAGTTCATTTTAAACTTGTAGTGTATTTGAGGTTTAAAAAGGCTTCCAGAGTTCGTAATTTCCACTATGATTTTCCCTTACAAAAAATGTATCAAACCCTACAAAAATGGAATGAATTATAATCCACCTAATAATTCACATTTATTGTTGCTGCAGGATTTCTTTCCTTCGGTAGAAAACTCGTTCAAATTAAGATCCTACCTATCTGTAGAGTGCCATTGGAGAGACAACTGTGGTCTCTTACCTTCTCTATGAGGTCCAGACACTCAGCGTTATCCATCCAGTCTATGGCTTCCCACTGGACTCCCTCTCTATGGACACACAGCGTTATCACAGGTCTCAGAATGTGTGAGTATATCTCAGTGTGTGTGTGTCTCAGTGTGTGAATGTGTGTGTGTTTCAGAGGTTGTGTGTGTGTGTGTGTGTGTGTGTGAATCTCTGTGTGTGTGTGTGTGTGTGTATATCTGTGTGTGTGTGTGTATCTGTGTGTGTGTGTGTGTGTCTCAGTGTATGTGTGTGTGTGTGTATCTCTGTGTGTGTGTGTGTGTGTATCTGTGTGTGTGTGTGTGTGTATCTGTGTGTGTGTGTGTGTATCTGTGTGTGTGTGTGTGTGTATCTCTGTGTGTGTGTGTGTGTGTGTGTATGTGTATCTGTGTGTGTGTGTGTGTGTGTGTGTGTATCTCTCTCTGTGTGTGTGTGTGTGTGTATCTGTGTGTGTGTGTGTATATCTGTGTGTGTGTGTATCTCTCTGTGTGTGTGTGTATCTCTCTGTGTGTGTGTGTGTGTGTGTGTGTGTGTGTGTGTGTGTGTGTGTGTGTGTGTGTGTATCTGTGTGTGTGTGTGGATATCTGTGTGTGTGTGTGTATCTCTGTGTGTGTGTGTGTGTGTGTGTATCTGTGTGTGTGTGTGTATCTGTGTGTGTGTGTGTGTATCTCTCTGTGTGTGTGTGTACCTGTTGTACTCCAGTTGTTCCAGGGAGAAGATGTGTTTGTTGAAGTACTCCTGCAGCTTCTCGTTGGCGTAGTTGATGTTGAACTGCTCAAACCGATTCACCTAGAGGAGCAACACACACCTTTGAGATATGGTGAGAACGAGTGTGTGTGTATGTGTGTGTGTGTGGTTGTGTACCGTATACGTGGGTAGTGAGATAGCTCAGTGGAATAGAGATGAACTGGTTTCGAACTGTCAGTCATACGTGCATTTGTGTGTGTGTGTGTGTGTGTGTGATTGTGTGTGTGTGTGTGTGTGATTGTGTGTGTGTGTGTGTGATTGTGTGTGTGTGTGTGAGTGATTGTGTGTGTGTGCGTGTTGGACAACGATGGAAGTTGGAATAGAACACCTCACCTGGAAGTTCTCGAAGCCGAAGATGTCCAGTATTCCGATGGACTTGAAGTTGTCTTTCCCTCTGATCTTCTGGTTGATCCGGAGAATGATC
>NC_034189.2:45539770-45544182 GCF_002021735.2 Oncorhynchus kisutch | reverse complement strand
GAGAGAGAGAGATACATATTAGAGATGCAATGCAAAGGTAAATATTGCACAGTTGGAGTCAATGACATTTAGCCTCATTTCAATTCAACTCCAATTCATGAATCGAGAAAGAGAGGTATTTCAGTTCTTGCAATTCCTTGAACAGGAAATGGTGTATTGAGGGTGTGTTGCTAAGGCCCTTCCACTGGTGTATTGAGGGTGTGTTGCTAAGGCCCTTCCACTGGTGTAATGAGGGTGTGTTGCTAAGGCCCTTCCACTGGTGTATTGAGGGTGTGTTGCTAAGGCCCTTCCACTGGTGTAATGAGGGTGTGTTGCTAAGGCCCTTCCACTGGTGTATTGAGGGTGTGTTGCTAAGGCTCTTCCACTGGTGTATTGAGGGTGTGTTGCTAAGGCCCTTCCACTGGTGTATTGAGGGTGTGTTGCTAAGGCCCTTCCGCTAGTGTATTGTTGTTGCGTTGCTAAGGCCCTTCCGCTAGTGTATTGAGATTGTGTTGCTAAGGCCCTTCCACTAGTGTATTGAGGGTGTGTTGCTAAGGCCCTTCCACTAGTGTATTGAGGTGTGTTGCTAAGGCCCTTCCACTAGTGTATTGAGGGTGTGTTGCTAAGGCCCTTCCGCTAGTGTATTGTTGTTGCATTGCTAAGGCCCTTCCGCTAGTGTATTGTTGTTGCGTTGCTAAGGCCCTTCCGCTAGTGTATTGAGGGTGTGTTGCTAAGGCCCTTCCACTAGTGTATTGAGGGTGTGTTGCTAAGGCCCTTCCACTAGTGTATTGAGGGTGTGTTGCTAAGGCCCTTCCACTAGTGTATTGAGGGTGTGTTGCTAAGGCCCTTCCACTAGTGTATTGAGGGTGTGTTGCTAAGGCCCTTCCGCTAGTGTATTGTTGTTGCGTTGCTAAGGCCCTTCCGCTAGTGTATTGTTGTTGCGTTGCTAAGGCCCTTCCACTAGTGTATTGAGGGTGTGTTGCTAAGGCCCTTCCGCTAGTGTATTGAGGGTGTGTTGCTAAGGCCCTTCCACTAGTGTATTGAGGGTGTGTTGCTAAGGCCCTTCCACTAGTGTATTGAGGGTGTGTTGCTAAGGCCCTTCCGCTAGTGTATTGAGGGTGTGTTGCTAAGGCCCTTCCGCTAGTGTATTGAGGGTGTGTTGCTAAGGCCTTCCACTAGTGTATTGAGGGTGTGTTGCTAAGGCCCTTCCGCTAGTGTATTGAGGGTGTGTTGCTAAGGCCCTTCCACTAGTGTATTGTTGTTGCGTTGCTAAGGCCCTTCCACTAGTGTATTGAGGTGTGTTGCTAAGGCCCTTCCACTAGTGTATTGAGGGTGTGTTGCTAAGGCCCTTCCACTAGTGTATTGTTGTTGCGTTGCTAAGGCCCTTCCACTAGTGTATTGTTGTTGCGTTGGCTCATAGTACAATGGGTTGGTAAATACCCATGTAAACCATGTCCTTAACACAGATTCTCTTTTCAAGGCCATTATGACGCAACAAATACCTCCGTCCCCCTGCGGCTCCTTCTACAGACACTCTACACCCTCTCATTCACTTCTCCTTCTTTGACCTGCTCTGTACCCTGCCATGACATCTGTCACT
Organism: Oncorhynchus kisutch; assembly: GCF_002021735.2. NCBI lineage: Eukaryota > Metazoa > Chordata > Actinopteri > Salmoniformes > Salmonidae > Oncorhynchus > Oncorhynchus kisutch. The sequence goes on along the minus strand of NC_034189.2, from coordinate 45,542,603 downwards.
AATAATATACTCATCTCATTTCATCTACACTATAAATACACAAGTATATGGACAACCTCTCAAATGAGTGGATTTGTCTATTTCAGCCACTGCTGTTTCTGAAATATGTATAAAATTGAGCACACAGACTTAACATTGGCAGTAGAATGGCCTTACTGAAGAGCTCAGTGACTTTCAACGAGGCACCGTCATAGGATGCCATCTTTCCAACAAGTTAGTTTGTCAAATGTCTACCCTGCTAGAGCTGCCCCGGTCAACTGTAAGTGCTGTTATTGTGAGGTAGAAACGTTGAGGAGCAACAACGGCTTAGCCGCGAAGTGGTAGGCCGCACAAGCTCACAGAACGGGACCGCCCAGTGCACAAGACGGCCGTCGGCACAAGAACTGTTCGTCAGGAGCGTCATGAAATGGGTTTCCATGGCCGAGCAGCCGCACACAAGCCTAAGATCACCATGCACAATGCCAAGCGTCGGCTGAAGTGGTGTAAATCTCGCCGCCGTTGCACTCTGGAGCAGTGGAAACGTGTTCTCTGGAGTGATGAATCACGGTTCACCACCTGGCAGTCTGACAGATGAGGGGCTGTTTTTCATGGTTCAGGCTCCTTAGTTCCAGTGAAGGGAAATCTTAACGCTACAGCATAGAATGATATTCTAGACAATTCTGTGCTTCCCAACTTTGTGCCAACAGTTTGGGGAAGGCCCTCGGCAAGTAGCCTAGCGGTTAGAGTGTTGGGCCAGTAACCGAAAGGTTGCTGGATCGAATCCCCGAGCTGACATTCTGCCCCTGAACAAGGCAGTTACCCCACTGTTACCCGTATTGGATGTGGATTATGGCAGCCCCCTGCACCTCTCTGATTCAGAGGGGTTGGATTAAATGTGGAAGACACATTTCAGTTGAATGCATTCAGTTGTACAACTGACTAGGTATCCCCCTTTCCTGTTCCAGCATGACAATGCACAAAGCGAGGTCCATACAGAAATGGTTTGTAGAGATCAATGTGGAAGAACTTGACTGGCCTGTACAGAGTGCTGACCTCAACCCCATCGAACACCTTTGGGCTGAATTGGAACGGTGACTGCAAGCCAGGCCTAATCGCCCAACATCAGGGGGACCAACTCCATATTAATATTAATGCCCGTGATTTCAGAATGAGATGAGCAGGTGTCCACATACTTTTGGTCATGTAGTGTAATCTCTCTCTCTCTCTCTCTCTCTCTCTCTCTCTCTCTCTCTCTCTATCTCTCGTTCCTTCTGCATGTGAAGAGGCCGAGCCCCCACATCTATGTCATCAGTTTCCATGGCACTGGAGAGAAGGGGACAAGAGGGGAAGGGAGCCCAGTTGAACGAGGGAGAGGAAAAGAAGGAGAGATCAAAGGAGGGAGAGAGAGAGATCCTTTTCTCCATGATGCCTGGTCTGGTAGGCCATGTACACCTACCAGTGATTTCATCTAACAGTGGTCATGAAGGAAAGGAGAGGAGGAGAGGAGAGGAGGAGAGGGGGAGAGGAGAGGAGGAGGAGAGGAGGAGAGGAGGAGAGGGAGGAGAGGAAGAGGTTGAGAGGAGAGGAGAGGAGGAGAGGAGGAGAGGAGGAAGGAGAGGAGAGGAGAGGAGAGGAGAGGAGAGGAGAGGAGAGGAGAGGAGAGGAGAGGAGAGGAGAGGAGAGGAGAGGAGAGGAGAGGAGAGGAGGAGGTGAGATCCTTTTCTCCATGATGCCTGGTCTGGTAGGCCATGTACACCTACCAGTCATTTAATCTAACAGTGGTCATGAAGGAAAGGAGAGGAGGTGAGGAGAGGAGGAGAGGAGAGGAGGAGAGGAGGTGAGGAGAGGAGGTGAGGAGAGGAGAGGAGGAGAGGAGGAGAGGAGGAGAGGAGGGAGAGGAGGAGAGATCCTTTTCTCCATGATGCCTGGTCTGGTAGGCCATGTACACCTACCAGTCATTTCATCTAACAGTGGTCATGAAGGAGAGGAGAGGAGGAGAGGAGGAGAGGAGAGGAGAGGAGAGGAGAGGAGGTGAGGAGGAGGAGGAGGTGAGGAGGAGAGGAGAGGAGGAGGAGAGGAGGAGAGGAGAGGAGGAGAGGAGAGGAGGAGAGGAGAGGAGGAGAGGAGGAGAGGAGAGGAGGAGAGGAAAGGAGGAGAGGAGAGGAGGAGAGGAGAGGAGGAGAGGAGGAGAGGAGGTGAGATCCTTTTCTCCATGATGCCTGGTCTGGTAGGCCATGTACACCTACCAGTCATTTAATCTAACAGTGGTCATGAAGGAGAGGAGAGGAGGAGAGGAGAGGAGGTGAGGAGGAGAGATCCTTTTCTCCATGATGCCTGGTCTGGTAGGCCATGTACACCTACCAGTCATTTCATCTAACAGTGGTCATGAAGGAGAGGAGAGGAGGAGAGGAGGAGAGGAGGTGAGATTCCTTTTCTCCATGATGCCTGGTCTGGTAGGCCATGTACACCTACCAGTCATTTAATCTAACAGTGGTCATGAAGGAGAGGAGAGGAGGAGAGGAGGAGAGAGGAGGAGGAGAGGAGAGGAGAGGAGGGAGAGGAGAGGAGGTGAGGAGGAGAGGAGGAGAGATCCTTTTCTCCATGATGCCTGGTCTGGTAGGCCATGTACACCTACCAGTCATTTCATCTAACAGTGGTCATGAAGGAGAGGTGAGGAGGAGGTGAGGAGTCCAAGCGGAGATTGACCCTGATATCAGTATAGCCACTGCACAGTACAATGAAATACAATGCAGTATAATGCAGTATAATGCAGTATAATGTGGTAACAGTACATGATTGACATGTTATTTCCATGAAAAGCTCCTTCATTCATTCCACTGATGGCTGACGTCTC
>NC_034189.2:45527097-45539670 GCF_002021735.2 Oncorhynchus kisutch | reverse complement strand
GTCTCTCTCTCTGTCTCTCCCCTGTCTCTCTCTCTGTCTCTCCCCTCTCTCTCTCTCTCTCTCCCCTCTCTCTCTCTCTTTCTCTCTCTCTCTCCTGTCTGTCTCTCTCTCTCTCCCCCTGTCTGTCTCTCTCTCTCTCTCCCCTCTGTGTCTCTCTGTCTCTAATATAGGATTATATGGTCTTACTGGGAAGAGTAGAGTAGTAAAGTGACTAATTCCATCAGATAACTGGATTGGCTTCCATCTCTGTGTCTGTGAGAACATCACACTGGATAACATAGAGAGAGAGGGAGTAAAGACACACACACACACACACATCACACACACACACACACACACACACACACCACACACACACACACACACACACACACACACACACACACACACACACACACACACACACACACACACACACACACACACACACACACACACACACACAGACACACACAAGAGATTGCCACTTTCACAGATTATACTAGTTCATTAGCTTCGGCTAAATCTCTTCCCTCTTCTCTCTCTCACTATATTCTTCTATAAATCCACTCTCCCCCTTCTCTCTCTTCTCCTTCTCTCTCTTCTCCTTCTCTATCTTCTCCCCCCTCTCTCTTCTCCCTCTCTCTATTCCTCTCTTCTCCTTCTCTCTCTTCTCCTTCTCTATCTTCTCCTTCTCTCTCTTCTCCTTCTCTATCTTCTCCTTCTCTCTCTTCTCCTTCTCTCTCTTCTCACCCCTCTCTCTTCTCCCCCTCTCTCTTCTCCCTCTCTCTATTCCTCTCTTCTCCTTCTCGCCCTTCTCCTTCGCTTTCTCCCCTTTCTCTCTCTTCTTCTTCTCTCCCCCTCTCTCTCTTCTCCCGCTCTCTCTCTTCTCTGTCTCTTCTCCTTCTCTCTCTTCTCCCTCTCTCTCCCCCTTCTTTCTCTATCTCCCCCTTCTCTCTCTTCTTCCTCTCTCCCCCTCTCTCTCTCTTCTCCTTCTCTTCTCTCTCTGCCCCTTCTCTCTCTCTCTCCCTCCCTCCATCTCTTCTCTCTCTCTCCCCTCTCTCTCTCCTCCCTCTCTCTTTTCTCCGTCTCTCTCTCCCCCTTCTCTCTCTCTCCCTCTCCCTCCATCTCTTCTCTCTCGCTCTCTCTACTCCCTCTCTCTCTCCTCCCTCTCTCTTTTCTCCTTCTCTCTTTTCTCCGTCTCTCTCTCCCCCTTCTCTCTCTCTCTCTCTCCCTCCATCTCTCTTCTCTCTCTCTCTCCCCTCTCTCTCTCTCCTCCCTCTCTCTTTTCTCCTTCTCGCCCCCTGGGGTGGCAGCGTAGCCTAGTGGTTAGAGTGTTGGACTAGTAACCGGAAGGTTGCGAGTTCAAACCCCCGAGCTGACAAGGTACAAATCTGTCGTTCTGCCCCTGAACAGGCAGTTAACCCACTGTTCCCAGGCCGTCATTGAAAATAAGAATGTGTTCTTAACTGACTTGCCTAGTTAAATAAAGGTTAAATAAAAAAATAAAAATAATAATAATAATAATCGTTCTCTCTCTCTATCTCTGTTCACTCTGTTCTGTTCACCCTTCTCTCTCTTCTCCTTCTCGCTCTTCTCCCTCTCTCTCCCCCTATCTCTTCTCCCTCTCTCTCACCTCTCTCTATTCCTCTCTTCTCCTTCTCTCCCCCCCTTCTCCTTCTCACTCTTCTCCTTCCATCTCTCCCTTCTCTCTCTTCTCCTTCTCTCTCCCCTTCTTTCTCTTCTCCTTCACTCTCCCCCTTCTCTCTCTTCTCCCTCTCTCTCCCCCCTCTCTCTCTTCTCCTTCTCTCTCTCCCCCTTCTCGCTCTCTCCCCCACTCGATCTTCTCCCCCTCTTTCTCTCCTCCTCTCTCTCTCTCTCTCCCACTCTATCTTCTCCCTCTCTCTTTTCTCCTTCTCTCTCTTCTCCTTCTCTCTCTTCTCCCCCTCTCTCTCTTCTCCTTCTCTCTCCCCCTTCTTTCTCTTCTCCTTCACTCTCCCCCCTTCTCTCTCTCCTCCCTCTCCCACTCTCCACTCCTCCCACTCTCCTCTCCTCCCTCTCCTCCTCCCACTCTCCTCTCCTCCCTCTCCTCCCTCCCCTCCTCCTCCCACTCTCCTCTCCTCCCTCTCCTCCTCCTCCCACTCTCCTCTCCTCCCTCTCCTCCTCCTCCCACTCTCCTCTCCTCTCCTCCTCTCCTCCTCCTCCCACTCTCCTCTCCTCCCTCTCCTCCTCCTCCCACTCTCCTCTCCTCCTCCTCCTCCTCCCACTCTCCTTTCCCCTTCCCCCACTCCTTCTCCACTCAATTTCTCCTTCTCTCTTTCAGATTGAATCTCGAGCCCCGCTCCCTGTGTGAATGGTCAGTGTGTGTGTGTGTGTGTGTGTGTGTGTGCGTGCGTGTGTGTGTGTGTGTGTGTGTGCGTGCGTGCGTGCGTGCAAGCATGTGTGTTGGTGAGTGTGTTCAGACTGTTGAGTAAGAGCCTGTAGAAGTACTGTAGAGGAGTAGAATAAAATGTCTCCTTCTGTTCTTTTGCCCTCTGGTGTGTTTTAGAGTGGGCTGAGTGTGTGTGTTGATTCAGTTTATCATTGAATAACACACACACACATCCACCCACCCACACACACACACACAACAGAACCCCCCCACATTTTCTACACTAGGATAGTTTAAAAATGGATGATGAGAGAGACAAACAGAGGAGCGAGAGAACGAGCCAAGAATGAAAGACAGCGCAAGTGAAGAAGAGAGAATGAGAGAGGGAGAGAGAGAAGTGGAGCATGGTTAACTTAGTCTAATTTGTGTCTCTGGTTGTAAATGGTGGAGGGAGAAACATATATGGAGAGAGAGAGAGAGAGAGAGAAAGAGAGAGAGAGGAGAGAGAGAGAGAGAGAGAGAGAGAGAGAGAGGTAGAGAAAGAGAGAGGGTGAGAGAGAGCGAGAGAGGAGAGAGAGGTAGAGAAAGAGATAGAGAGGTAGAGAAAGAGATATAGAGGTAGAGAAAGAGAGAGAGCGAGAGAAAGATAATGAGATAGAAGGAGAGAGAGATGTACACTGTCTGTCTCGCTGCACTGTGAACTGCAGAGTGATGTGGATTAAGAGAGCATAATATGAGTGTGTGTGAGGGAGAGAGAGAGATGGAGAGAGAGATGGAGGGAGAGATGGAGGGAGAGAGATGGGGAGAGAGATGGAGAGAGAGATGGAGGGAGAGAGATGGGGAGAGGGAGGGAGAGAGATGGAGGGAGAGATGGAGGGAGAGAGATGGGGAGAGAGATGAAGGGAGAGAGATGGGGAGAGATGGAGAGAGAGCTGGACGGAGAGATGGAGGGAGAGAGATGGGGAGAGAGATGGAGAGAGAGATGGAGGGAGAAAGATGGGGAGAGGGAGGGAGAGAGATGGGGAGAGAGATGGAGAGAGAGATGGAGGGAGAGATGGAGGGAGAGAGATGGGAGAGAGATGGAGAGAGAGATGGAGAGAAAGATGGAGGCAGAGATGGAGAGAGAGATGGAGGGAGAGAGATGGGGAGAGAGATGGAGAGAGAGATGGAGGGAGAGATGGAGAGAGAGATGGAGGGAGAGAGATGGGGAGAGAGATGGAGGGAGAGATGGAGAGAGAGATGGAGGGAGAGAGATGGGGAGAGAGATGGAGGGAGAGATGGAGGGAGAGATGGAGAGAGAGATGGAGGGAGAGAGATGGGGAGAGAGATGGAGGGAGAGATGGAGGGAGAAAGATGGGGAGAGAGATGGAGGGAGAGATGGAGGGAGAGAGGGAGAGAGATGGGGAGAGAGATGGAGGGAGAGAGATGGGGAGAGAGATGGAGGGAGAGAGATGGGGAGAGAGATGGAGGGAGAGAGATGGGGAGAGAGATGGAGGGAGAGAGATGGGGAGAGAGATGGAGGGAGAGAGATGGAGGGAGAGATGGAGGGAGAGAGATGGGGAGAGAGATGGAGGGAGAGATGGAAGGAGAGAGATGGAGGGAGAGAGATGGGAGAGAGATGGAGGGAGAGATGGAAGGAGAGAGATGGAGAGAGAGATGGAGGGAGAGATGGAGGGAAAGAGATGGGGAGAAACAACAGAAGACTCTACAGGTGCAGGTGTGTATGTGTACATGTGGTTGTCTATCCAGGTGTGTGTGTGTGTATGTGTGTGTGTGTGTGTGTGTGTGTGTGTGTGTGTGTGTGTGTGTGGACTGGTCCCTGGAGCGTATCCTGTACTCATGTGAGCTCTCACTGCAGCTTTCACTCTTGCCGCTGAAATCCAGGTCACATTACTTTCTCTCTGTATAACCCAGCTCTAACATAGCCTGTGTGTGTGTGTGTGTGTGTCCAGTGTGATGTTCTCACAGACACCGAGATGGAAGCCAATCCAGTGTGTGCTACACGCACCCATGTGATGACGCCGCCAGCCAATCACAGACGAACACATACAGAGAATCCCTCCACTGTCACTCTCTGGCCGTTTCCATGGTAACCTAGAATGACGGTCCCCGTCCCATAGTTAGCTGGCTTCAACACAGATCTAGGATCGGACAGTCCGGCACAAATACACACGTTTTAGAACGCGGTTGACCGATGGCAACAATGTAACTCAGCTGCGTTCATTTCACCAACTGTTGTCTCTTTACGGTGTTTTACTAGACAACCATAATGCCCTTTACTTTCCCTTAACCTTTAAGGGGCACTTTCCCAGAAACAGACCGATCCTTGTCCTGGACTAAAATCAAACTCAATGGAGAATCTCCATTTAAAATGCTGTTTAGTCAAGGATTAGGCTTCGTCTGTGTCTGGGAAACCAGCCATAAACGTCAGTAGTAGTAGTCAGCAAAACAAGGCCCAGTCAGGGTGAACTGGGTCAGAGTCTGTAACTTCCAGGACCAGGGAGACAGGGAGAAGTCTCGCATTAGAAAGGGGACCATGTCTGTTTGCATCGATAACATCCTGTTACAATGTAATCCTCCCCTTGCCTACCCCCCCGTCCTCTCCTACTCCTGCCTAACCCCTTCTGCCCTATCCTCCCATTGACTCCCCTGTCTCTTTCCGATCCTGCTGATTCCCTATCAGAAATTCACCATCAGCCGAGCTAACTTTTTAAACACCTATACCACCAGTAGAGAGAGAGAGAGGGAGAAGAGAGGGAGAGAGAGGGAGGGAGAGGGAGAGAGAGAGAGGGAGAGAGAGGGAGAGAGAGAGAGAGGGAGAGAGATAGAGAGGGAGGGAGAGGAGAGGGAGAGGGAGAGAGGGAGGGAGAGGGAGAGAGAGAGAGGGAGAGAGAGGGAGAGAGAAGAGAGAGAAGAGAGAGAGAGAGAGAGAGAGGGGGAGAGAGAGAGAGAGGGAGAGAGAGAGAATGGTGGCTAGAGAAAATAAGTATATATTCTAGAAGGAAAACCAGAGTACTATTATTAGCACCATGTAAACGCTGCCAACTGGAGCCAAACACTCTACAACAACCATCATAACCCATTATGTGTGTAGGTGGGGGAATTATCCACACATTCTTAATTAGATTAAAACAAACATTTTAATTCCATTATTTTGGCCAGTGGTGGTGAGCTGGGCAGGACAACAGCTTTATATACTGTATATGTGTGTGTGTGTGTTGTGTGTGTGTGTGTGTGTGTGTGTGTGTGTGTGTGTGTGTGTGTGTGTGTCGTACCTCTCCATAGTCGGTAGTGAGGACCAGGGTTCCGTCTCCACAGGAGTTGACAGTAGAGGGGACCAGCTGCTCCTTCTCCTTGACCCACACACGGGCCCCCTGCAACACACACACACACACACACACACACACACACGGTTACTATAACACCCACCAGGATAAAGGAATCGTACACACTCAATGCTTTGTCCATTATTACACTGATAATAACAACCTCCAAAACATATTGTGGATGTCAGATGTCAGGTTTTCAAGATTAAAGCCCTTTCAGTGGAGAATTGTTTTTCCTTGATGCATTATGATGCAAACAAAACCCCCAAAAACGCATCAACTTTGATGTGGCCAAACACACATAGCTACAGAGGGTTGGAGAGACCACAGCAAAGAACGGGTTGTAGAGAGGAGGAGGAGAGACACATTGTTTAGCAACAGATGGCCCACACTCCTTGGCAAACCCCTACTCCTGCATGACAACACACACACACACACACACACACACCGTAAGCCCAACTTACACGTACATAGGTAGAATTGTGGCTATAGCCTTATTGTATGCCACAGCTACAAGTTCCAATCAGTAAGAAAACACTAGCTCTTCAAGCGTCTATATAGAGTCTATATTCTCTAGTCTGTGTGTGTGTGTGTATGTGTGTGTTCTCAGACAGGCGTTTCAGATGTGTTGGAGGGGAACACAGAGAGACACGGCTGGGTCCTGATGCCGATCCACCATTCTAACACAGCAACAACACTGTCGTCCAGAGAGAGAGTCTGTGTTTGTCAGGCAGAAAAGACATAAAGGGACAGAAGAGAAGGAGAGAGATACGTGTCCTCTGTAGTAGAGAGGTAGGGAGAGAGAGAAGAGAGAAGGAGAGAGATACGTGTCCTCTGTAGTAGAGAGGTAGGGAGAGAGAGAAGAGAGAAGGAGAGAGATACGTGTCCTCTGTAGTAGAGAGGTAGGGAGAGAGATAAGAGAGAAGGAGAGAGATACATGTCCTCTGTAGTAGAGAGGTAGGGAGAGAGAGAGAGAGAAGGAGAGAGATACGTGTCCTCTGTAGTAGAGAGGTAGGGAGAAAGAGAGAGAGAAGGAGAGAGATACGTGTCCTCTGTAGTAGAGAGGTAGGGAGAGAGAGAAGAGAGAAGGAGAGAGATACGTGTCCTCTGTAGTAGAGAGGTAGGGAGAGAGAGGGAGAGAAGGAGAGAGATACGTGTCCTCTGTAGTAGAGAGGTAGGGAGAGAGAGAGAGAGAAGGAGAGAGATACGTGTCCTCTGTAGTAGAGAGGTAGGGAGAGAGAGAGAGAGAAGGAGAGAGATACGTGTCCTCTGTAGTAGAGAGGTAGGGAGAGAGAGAAGGAGAGAGATACGTGTCCTCTGTAGTAGAGAGGTAGGGAGAGAGAGAAGGAGAGAGATACGTGTCCTCTGTAGTAGAGAGGTAGGGAGAGAGAGAAGGAGAGAGATACGTGTCCTCTCTAGTAGAGAGGTAGGGAGAGAGAGAAGGAGAGGTAGGGAGAGAGAGGAGAGAGATACGTGTCCTCTCTAGTAGAGAGGTAGGAAGAGAGAGAAGGAGAGAGATACGTGTCCTCTGTAGTAGAGAGGTAGGGAGAGAGAGAAGGAGAGAGATACGTGTCCTCTGTAGTAGAGAGGTAGGGAGAGAGAGAAGGAGAGAGATACGTGTCCTCTGTAGTAGAGAGGTAGGGAGAGAGAGAAGGAGAGAGATACGTGTCCTCTGTAGTAGAGAGGTAGGGAGAGAAAGAGAAGGAGAGAGATATGTCCTCTGTAGTAGAGAGGTAGGGAGAGAGAGAAGGAGAGAGATACGTGTCCTCTGTAGTAGAGAGGTAGGGAGAGAGAGAGAAGGAGAGAGATACGTGTCCTCTGTAGTAGAGAGGTAGGGAGAGAAAGAGAAGGAGAGAGATATGTCCTCTGTAGTAGAGAGGTAGGGAGAGAGAGAAGGAGAGAGATACGTGTCCTCTGTAGTAGAGAGGTAGGGAGAGAGAGAAGGAGAGAAGTGGGGGGTAAAGAAAGAGAGACAGGGTGATAGAGGTGGAGAAAGAGAGACAGGGTGATAGAGGTGGAGAAAGAGGAAGTGTCATATTTATTCTGTCCCTCGAACACAAAGCTACATTTCAGCCAGTCAGTGACCTCTAACCTCTGACCCCTACACTACCCTGACATGGGAGGGGGGGACTACTGTATTACAAAGGGGGTGAAGAGGTGAAGAGGAAGGGTAGAGGGAAGTTAAAGGGGGACCACTGCATTACATGTAAAGTAGGTGAGGGTGAGGGTGAGGGTGAGGGAGGGGTGAGGGAGAGGTATAGAAGGGGTGGGTAGGGGGGTGAGAGAAGGAGGACCCTGAAAAATCAAGGCTACCTGAGGTGTGTTCCGTTCGCTTAAACATTTGCAACGTTGAGGAATGGTTTGTACTGAACGATACGTTTCCCCCAAAACATCCTTGTAGGCACTTGAACAGACTTTGAGGTACGTTTGCTCCCGTTTCACGGGTGTGGCGAGGTTTGGCTTGAGGAAATGTGTGAAGTATTTTAAGGGCAGTGGCCATGACTGTATATATTTCCACAACCCCTCCCCGTTTTTAACTGGTCGTTCAGTACAGCAATGTTTCGGCTCAATAGAACGATCCAGAACGTAAGAACATACTGAACGCAGCCCAGATGTGCACATCTGGAAGAAGAGTGAGAGAAAGAGGGGTGGAGAGAGGAGGAAGAGGAGGAGAAGAGAGGAGGAAGAGGAGGAGAAGAGACACATTGTTTTAGCAACAGATGGCCCTCACCCCCCGGCAACCCCCTGCTCCCGCATGACAACACACACACACTTACATACACTCCCGACAAAGGCTGTGGAGTTAACCAGGCAGAAAACACACCCAGCTGGGTAGCTCGGGGTGGAGCTGCTGTACTGAAGGGTGTCGCTCCTGTACTGTGAGTTGAACACCCGGGGCCAGTGACAAATACACACACACTTTGTGAGGTCTCTATGTGATAGGTATATATTCTACCACTAGGTACAGTTACTGTTGATTACATGCACAGTGGGGGTCTGAAATGATTGACAGCCTGCATTCTAATTTCGACACCAAACCCACCACTGGTGAGCGCTGCCAAAGAGCTCGATTTCATGTCATCTTACCAAAAACACTGGTTCCAATCCAAGTGGTAATTTCACTGAGCAAACTCCAGGTGTTTACATATGATGACATGAACATAGAGGTCTTTGGCCAATCAAAAGCAGAGCAGAACCCAGACCTACTGTAAAATACGGTGGTGGATCTTTGATGTTATGGGGCTATTTTGCTTCCACTGGTCCTTGGGGCCCTTGGGGCCCTTGTTAAGGTCAACAGCATCATGACCTTAACCCAGTACCGGAACATTTTAGATAAAAACCTGATTGCCTCTGCCAGGAGGCTGGAAACTTGGTGGCAAAGTGGATGTTCCAGCAAGACAATAACCCAAAGCACTTGTCAAAATCCACAAAGAAATGGTTAACTGGCCACGAAATCAACATTCCACACTCAGTCTTAGGACTTGAAACCCATTGAAGAGGTCGGTCCATAAAGCGCAGACGAAGGACATCAAGGATCTGGAAGGGAATTTGTGTGGAGGAAGGGTCTAAAATCCCTCCCAAAATGTTCTCTAACTTATCAAACATTTTAGGAAGAGGCTCGGTGCCGTTATCCTCGCAAGGCGGGGTATTGAAAACAGGGATGTCGATCATTTTGACCCCAACCTTTTGGAGAATCGTTTCTATTGCTTGTCAAACAAAATCTCTTTCTCAGCTAAATGTTCTTAGTGTTAAATAATAATAGCAAACATTATTGCTCAGTATTTGAATTATATTTTTTATACACCTTAAGGAGTTATTCAGCTGTACCCATAAGAGAACCCTTTGAAAAAACATTTTGGTTACAGGTAGAACCCTTTTGGATTAGAACTCTCTGTGGAAAGGGTTCTACCGTACATGGAACTCAAAAGGGTTCTACCTTGAACCCAAAAAGGTTCCCCTATGGGGACAGCAGAAGAACCCTTTGCGGGAAGCCTATTTTCTTTTTCTATCAATGGTGCTCATAATCCCTGAGGAATGGTCATGTGACACCCTGATCTGTTCCATCTGTCCTTGTGATTGTCTCCACCCCCCTCCGGGTGTTGCTTATTTTCCCCAGTGTATTTATCTCTGTGTTTCCTGTCTCTCTGTGCCAGTTCGTCTTGTATGTTCAAGTCAACCAGCGTGGTTTTTCTTCTAATAGTCCTCCTGGTTTTAACCTTTGCCTGTTTTCTGGACTCCATTCTGCCTGCCCTGACCTCGAGCCAGCCTGACCATTCTGCCTGCCCTGACCTCGAGCCAGCCTGACCATTCTGCCTGCCCTGACCTCGAGCCAGCCTGACCATTCTGCCTGCCCTGACCTCGAGCCAGCCTGACCATTCTGCCTGCCCTGACCTCGAGCCTGCCTGACCATTCTGCCTGCCCTGACCTCAAGCCTGCCTGACCATTCTGCCTGCCCTGACCTTGAGCCTGCCTGACCATTCTGCCTACCCTGACCTCGAGCCAGTCTGACCATTCTGCCTGCCCTGACCTCGAGCCAGTCTGACCATTCTGCCTGCCCTGACCTCGAGCCAGTCTGACCATCCTGCCTGCCCTGACCTCGAGCCAGTCTGACCATTCTGCCTGCCCTGACCTCGAGCCAGTCTGACCATTCTGCCTGCCCTGACCTCGAGCCAGCCTGACCATTCTGCCTGCCCTGACCTCGAGCCAGTCTGACCATCCTGCCTGCCCTGACCTCGAGCCAGCCTGACCATTCTGCCTGCCCTGACCTCGAGCCTGTCTGACCATTCTGCCTGCCCTGACTTCGAGCCAGTCTGACCATTCAGCCTGCCCTGACCTCGAGCCTGCCTGACCATTCTGCCTACCCTGACCTCGAGCCAGTCTGACCATTCTGCCTGCCCTGACCTCGAGCCAGTCTGACCATCCTGCCTGCCCTGACCTCGAGCCAGCCTGACCATTCTGCCTGCCCTGACCTCGAGCCTGCCTGACCATTCTGCCTGCCCTGACCTCAAGCCTGCCTGACCATTCTGCCTGCCCTGACCTTGAGCCTGCCTGACCATTCTGCCTACCCTGACCTCGAGCCAGTCTGACCATTCTGCCTGCCCTGACCTCGAGCCAGTCTGACCATTCTGCCTGCCCTGACCTCGAGCCAGTCTGACCATCCTGCCTGCCCTGACCTCGAGCCAGCCTGACCATTCTGCCTGCCCTGACCTCGAGACAGTCTGACCATTCTGCCTGCCATGTCCTCGAGCCTGCCTGACCATCCTGCCTGCCCTGACCTCGAGCCAGCCTGACCATTCTGCCTGCCCTGACCTCGAGCCAGTCTGACCATCCTGCCTGCCCTGACCTCGAGCCAGCCTGACCATTCTGCCTGCCCTGACCTCGAGCCTGTCTGACCATTCTGCCTGCCCTGACTTCGAGCCAGTCTGACCATTCAGCCTGCCCTGACCTCGAGCCTGCCTGACCATTCTGCCTACCCTGACCTCGAGCCAGTCTGACCATTCTGCCTGCCCTGACCTCGAGCCAGTCTGACCATTCTGCCTGCCCTGACCTCGAGCCAGTCTGACCATCCTGCCTGCCCTGACCTCGAGTCAGTCTGACCATTCTGCCTGCCCTGACCTCGAGCCAGTCTGACCATCCTGCCTGCCCTGACCTCGAGCCAGTCTGACCATTCTGCCTGCCCTGACCTCGAGCCAGTCTGACCATTCTGCCTGCCCTGACCTCGAGCCAGCCTGACCATTCTGCCTGCCCTGACCTCGAGCCAGCCTGACCATTCTGCCTGCCCTGACCTCGAGCCAGCCTGACCATTCTGCCTGCCCTGACCTCGAGCCAGTCTGACCATTCTGCCTGCCCTGACCTCGAGCCAGTCTGACCATCCTGCCTGCCCTGACCTCGAGCCAGCCTGACCATTCTGCCTGCCCTGACCTCGAGCCAGTCTGACCATTCTGCCTACCCTGACCTCGAGCCAGTCTGACCATTCTGCCTGCCCTGACCTCGAGCCAGCCTGACCATTCTGCCTGTCATGACCTCGAGCCAGCCTGACCATTCTGCCTGCCCTTACCTCGAGCCAGCCTGACCATTCTGCCTGCCCTGACCTCGAGCCAGCCTGACCATTCTGCCTGCCCTGACCTCGAGCCAGCCTGACCATTCTGCCTGCCCTGACCTCGAGCCAGCCTGACCATTCTGCCTGCCCTGACCTCGAGCCAGCCTGACCTTTCTGCCTGACCTGACCTTGAACCAGCCTGACCATTCTGCCTGCCCTGACCTCGAGCTAGCCTGACCATTCTGCCTGCCCTGACCTCGAGCCAGCCTGACCATTCTGCCTGCCCTGACCTTGAGCCAGCCTGACCATTCTGCCTGCCCTGACCTCGAGCCAGCCTGACCATTCTGCCTGCCCTGACCTCGAGCCAGCCTGACCATTCTGCCTGACCTGACCTTGAACCAGCCTGACCATTCTGCCTGCCCTGACCTCGAGCCAGCCTGACCATTCTGCCTGCCCTGACCTCGAGCCAGCCTGACCATCCTGCCTGCCCTGACCACGAGCCAGCCTGACCATTCTGCCTGCCCTGACCTCGAGCCAGCCTGACCATTCTGCCTGCCCTGACCTCGAGCCTGCCTGACCATTCTGCCTGCCATGTTCTCGAGCCTGCCTGACCATCCTGCCTGCCCTGACCTCGAGCCTGCCTGACCATCCTGCCTGCCCTGACCTCGAGCTTGCCTGACCATCCTGCCTGCCCTGACCTCGAGCCTGCCTGCCACTCTGTACCTCCAGGACTCTGAACTGGTTTTGACCTTTGGCCTGTCCAGGACCATTCTTTTGCCTACCCCTTTTGGATTGTTAATAAACACTTTGGACTCTAATCATCTGCCTCCTGTGTCTCGCCTTGTGCCCTTATAGGC